>NW_027206368.1:6282500-6307500 GCF_024711535.1 Dipodomys merriami
AGTACCTGAGACAGTGTAGAATTCCAGTTCATCAGATCCTTGGTCATTTTAAATACAGGATCCCCTTCTGCTATTACATCTATTGTCTTCTTCACAATGAATTTGAAGGCATCTAAACCCCCACTAATAATGTCCTTTCCCTAGAAAGCAACATAAATGTCATTACTACAATACTGGGAAAACACATTTGCATGTTTTGTGGGGGTTTTGTGTCAGTCCAGGGGCTTAAAACTCAGGGCCTAGGTGATGTCTATGAGCTTTTTTTCTTCAAGGATAGTATTCTACCGCTTGCACAACAGCTCCACTTCCTGCTTTGTTTGCTGGTTAATTAGAGAGAAGAGTCTTACAGACATTCCTGCCTGGGCTGGCTTTGAACCACAATCCCCAGTTCTCAACTTCCTCAGGGGCTAGGTTTACAAGCATGAGCCACCAGTGTCCAGCCATTTATATGTTTCAATTCTTTAAGAGTGACCTACAATACTAAGCACTGGGAAGAATGTGGAACAGTAAGGATAATACACACTGCATGTAGATACATAGTAGGTTCTCCTCTTTGGAAAACTGCTGGCCAGTATCTACTATAGCTACATATGTACAGTGGTTCATCAGAAGACATTTCAGGGCTGGGAATGTAGCCTAGTGTTACAATGCTTGCCTAGCATGCATGAAGCCCTAGGAACAATTCCTCAGTACAACATACATAGAAAAGGCAGGAAATTGCACTGTGGCTCAGGTGGTAGAGTGATAACCTTGTGCAAAAGAAGCTCAGGGACAGTTCCTGGGCCCTGAGTTCAAGCCTCAGTACTAGCCAAAAATAAATAAATAAATAACCAAAAATATTCAGAGCAGCAGTATTTGTAATAGCTATAACATGGAAACTATTTCAATCCTTAAAAACTGTGGAATAAATAAAATATAACATAGTGACAAAATGGAATACCACATCCAAAATGCAACATGGTCAAATGATACAAAAATGTTGTGAAAGAAGATAGATACAAAATGTACTATAAGTATGTAAAGTATAAAAGCAAACAAAGGTAATCTAAGATAAAAGTCAGGACTATAGTTATCTTCCTAGAAGGGGCATACTATCTCTTAAAGAATCTGAACAAGTTCACATTATGAAAATGAACTGTTTTAAATTTCAGTATTAAAATTAAGAAAAAATATAAAGCATAAATTTAAAGTATAACTAAGTATTTAATATATGCCTATAATGCCATTACTCCAGAGACTAAGGCATAAGTATTGTGAGTCTGAGGCCAGCCTAAGCTACATTCATATCCAGTTCAAGGATGTCAGGCTACACAGTGAAAAGAATGAAAAGAGAATCCAAAGACACAGTTTACGCCTGTAATCACAGCTGCTTACAAAGTAGAGGCAGAATTGTAGCCCAAAGCCAGCACAAGTAAAAGCCAGTGATTGGATCCAAAAACAAACTAGCTATTTCTGCTTTCTAGTTGCCATGGTATGATTGATTCTGCTTTGCCATGACCTTCCTGCCATTATGAACTGACATCTCTGACAACAAAACTGCTCCCTGTAGATAGATAGATAGATAGATAGATAGATAGATAGATAGATAGATAGATAGATAGATAGATAGATAGATAGATAGATAGATAGATAGATAGAAAGATAGATGATAGATAGATAGATAGATAGATAGATAGATAGATAGATAGATAGATAGATAGATAGGTAGATAGATAGATAGACAGGCAGAAGAAAGGAATAAGGATGTGGCTCAAGTGGTACTTCATATTGCCAAAATAAATAAACAAAGGTTACAATAGCCAGGCAGTGGTGTCTGGTGACTCATGCCTGTAATCCTTCTCAGCTACTCTGAAGACTGAGATCTGAAGATCACAGTTCAAAGCCTTCCAGGCAGGAAAGTCCATGAGATACTTATTTCCAAATAACTTCTCAAAAAATTTAGGGAATAGCGCTGTGGCTCAAGTGGTAGAGTGATAGCTGCCTTAAGTACAGAAAGGGTCAGGGACAACACCCAAGTCCTGAGTTCAAGCTCCACAATTGGCAAAAGAAAAAAGTATTTATCTACACATAGTAAACATTTTTCTAAACAAGAGGAAACTATAGTCAGAAAGAGATCAATGGTTGGAAAATGCTGTGAACAGACAGAACGGTGTGGCTACAGACTGGCATGAAAGAACTCCCTTAGGTAATGAAAATATTCTTATATCTCAGTGAGCCATACAAATACAGAAAATATTCTGTGTCTGTGTATCACAATATACTGAGACTATACAGTATAAACATAATTATTATTACTCAACACAAAGTCATATTGCAAAAAAACCAGTTTTACTGTATGCAAATTATAGCTCAACTTTGTCCTAGAAGACTATGCTGATTCTTAGTAAGGGAATCAATATATATTACAAAGAAGAATATGTTTCAAAAATAATCAGTTCTCTTTTACCTTTAAAAATCATATAAGAGATCAACAAGTACACCAAGTAATTAAACTATATTATAACAAACACTCTATTATGGAGAGAACTTTTGCTTTCAAGTACTATAAATAAGCTGATATTACACTTGCCTTCCTATACAGCAACTAGAAAACCAGACAAAATATAAGAAAGAACTATTTTTAGACAATGGAAAAAAAGACAAAATAAAAGACTTTGGTCCAGGAGAAAAGAGAAACAAAGTCAACCCTACAGCTGGGCTTTCTGCCTAGAGAAAAGTTCCAAACCCCAACACACAGAGGAGATCCTAAAGACAACAGAACACTCACACACAATGTAAGTCAGGGATAAAGGCTGGCATCAGGGAAGGCTGAAGCAGCTATCATTTGAAAGTCAGAAAACTTCAGAGGATGCAGCTATATAAGTAAAATGTTTCAAGAAGCTACAGATGTGCCTATGTGTCTTTATCTGAATAATATACTGTTAAAAAACACTAGGTAACGCCACACAGTTGGAGAAGAACTAGTGTAAGTAGTAAGCAACACAATCCCCATAGCACAAGCTATGCGGAAACATCTGGTTTTTAAACAATCAAGTGAACAGACTTCACTGAACACCTGAGGAATAAGAGTGAATTCAGAGGAATCAGGGCTCAGCAGTAAAGATTAACTAGTCCTTAAGATTGAAGGCTACACTAGACTCCCTATAATCAAGCCTAACAGAGAGAAGAAAGTGGTGACATTGTCCAAAAAACAAATCCTTTAAATAGGGATACAGGTGGATCCATAGCAAGAATGAGATGTACAAGTCGTTATGTGGAAAAACAAACTTTGAAACTTTGGGGGGAGGAGGAGAATTGGGTGGGGGAGGGTGGGGGAGGATGGGAAGGGGAAACAAAGGAGGAGGCTACAATGCTTGATAAGAAATGTACACATTATCTTGCCCACGTAATTGGAACACCTCTGTACAGCATTTTCACAATAAAAATTAAAAATAAAAAAGGGTGAAGAAAAAATAAAGAAATGTACTCTTAGTTGGGTACCAGTGGCTCACACCTGTAATCCTAGCTACTCAGGAAGCTGAGATCTGAGGATTGTGGTTCAAAGCAAGCCCTGGTAGCAAAGTCTGTGAGACTCTTATCTCCAATAAACCATCAGAAAACTAGAAGTGGCATTGTGGCTCAAGTAGTAGAGCACTAACTAGCCTTGAGCTCAAGAGCTGAGAGGCAGTGCCCAGGCCCAGAGTTCATGTCCACGATTGATAAAAAAGAAATGTACTCTTTACCCAACTTATATAACTGTAACCCGTATCTTTTAGTAACAGTTAAAAAGTTTTGAAATATGAATCTGAATCCGGAAAGCAGGACTGGGCCACTGATGACTCACGCCTATGGTCCTAGGATCTCAGGGCTGAGATCTAAAGATCACAATGGAAAGCCACCAGGGCAGAAGAACCTGTGAGACTTTCATCTCCATTTATTTATCCAGCAAAAATCAGAGGCAGGGTTCAAGTGCCAGCTGTGGGGGAGGAGGACAAGGTAGACTGTGAAGATGGGAGTTCAAACCCCAGTGCCAGAACATAAACATTAAAAAAGAAAGAGGCCTGAAACCGGTAACTCACACCTATAATCCTAGCTACTCAGGAGACTGAGATCTGAGGATCACCGTTCAAAGCTAGCCTGGGAAAGAAAGTCTGTGAGACACTTATCTCCAATAAACCACTCAGAAAACCAGAAGTGGTGCTGTGGCTCAAGAGCTAGAGTGCTCGCTTGAGCAGAAGGGTGCAGGGACAGGGCCCACACCCAGAGATCAAGCCCCATGACAGACAAAAAAAAGTGGGGTGGAGGAAGAAAGGAAGCAAGGAAGCAAGCAAGCTAGCTAGCTAACTAGCTGGATGCCAGTGGTTCACACTTGGAACTCTAGTTATCCAGGAGGCTGAGATCTGAGCATCACAGTTTGAGGCCAGACCAGGCAAGGTAGTCTAGTCCAGGCAGATTTATCTCTCCAATTAATCACCAAAAAAAAAAAAAAGAAGTAATTATCACAGAAGTATAGCTGTTGCTCAAGTAGTAGGGTGCTAGCCTTGAGCAAAAAGGTTCAGGGACAGCAGCCAGGTCCTGATTTTAACCCCCAGGAATACCACACACACACACACACACACACACACACACACACACACACACACACACACACACACACACACACACACACACACACACACACACACACGAAGCAGAAGACAACATCCTTAAAGGAACATGACAAAATTGCAAAAAAGATGACCGAGTGATTTCATTGGTATCTTTTACCTCAAACTTCTAAAAAGATCCATCTCTAGTATAATTTCCTTCACAGTGAAATTAATTTCTCTCCTTAGGAACTTTAGAAGATGGGAAAGGCTTTAGGATGAAAATGCCACCAATTCTATTCTGGTACACTTAATATTCAACTAAAATCTAAGTCCATAAAACTTCCACTGAGTAGTGGGAGTTCTCTACTCATGAGACATAAGTAAACACAACCTAAACTCTGCCCTCCATGCTAGCCTTCAAAGGTATAAAAAGGGTATATTCTCTCTATCTCTTTTCCTTAGATTTTCATATGCATGATCCATTAACTCTCCAAGTTTTTAAGACATTAATACTAGCCACTCTTCCCAGGGTTTTCCATGATTTTCATTCCCCTCTTAAAACATGGCTCTGAATGACAGATGTCCTTCAAGTGTTTATGAAGTCACTGCTGTTTACTATCCAAACATACTTCTAACTCCTGTTTTCTTTGCCCACTAAAAGCAACTCCTGATAAAAATTTCTGATAATGCTAACAATTTAATCTCCCAATATCTCAAAGCATCAGAGTTAGACATTAAACCATTCTAGTTGCTGGGGGCATGAGGAGAAATGAAACTTCCTGTCTCTGTAACTCCTGAATTTGAGCTTATGTGTTTGAGAATACCATACTTGCACTCACAGCATGATCTGACAACAATTACAAAATCATAAAGTAAACAACAAAGAAAACTGAAGGTACCAGGACCCTACGTTCACCAAAACAACATGCAATAGTCTATTTCTAGAGTCCTTTAGGGAGAAAAATAAACTCATTTTTTAAACACATAGTGTGTTAGTCACAGCCAAAATAGCCTCACAGTAAATAGCCTCATCAGTAAGAACAGTGCCTCATATATGGAGTATTTTGCAGCCATGTCTACTGACATGGCTACTGACCCATGCACTATGGACCCAAAGGTATATCAATCCAGTTCTCTCTTAGGTATACACAAGTAGTGATAGTGGAACCTGTTAGTCTCTGATGGGTATATACGCCAAAACATGATATAACTCTGAAGATGGAGAAAAACAGATAGAATAAATCTGCTTCCAGAGAAAAAAAAATAGAGATGAGCAAAGACTATTAAATGAGAAACAATACGGGCTGTGAGAGATGAAGAAAACAAACTGGTCTTCAAAACTTTTCCATACGGCTTAGAAGTGCAGGTTTCCTTTTGATCAAGACAAACTTCGAAGAATAAATCTTGGCACAGACCAAAATGTTTTTAAAAGAGACCCAGAAACACAACAAATCAAAGAAAGGTTGGGCACATGGGATTACATGAAATTGCAGAACTTCTGCATGGCAAAGGACATAGCAAGAGCAATAGAAAGCCCACCGATTGGGAAAAGATTTTCACTAGCCATACAACGGACAAGGGTCACATATCTAAAATACAACTTGAACTCAAAAAAATTTAATTTCCTAACAACAAATCCTCAAAGAAACAACTGCCCAATAAATAAGTGGCTAAAGACTTAAAGAGAAACTTCTCTGAAGAGGAAAGAAGGATGGCCAATGGACACATGAAGAAATGCTCAACCTCCCCAGCCATAAAAGAAATGCAAATCAAAACATTGTGATACCACCTCACCCTTGTTAGAATGGCTAGAATCAAGAACTCTTATAACAACAGATGTTGGAGGGGATGTGGACAGAAGGGAGCTCTTCTGAATTGTTGGTGGGAGTATAAACTTGTTCAACCACTTTGGAATGTAGTATGGAGGTTCCTCAAAAGAGTCTACATAGAGTTTCCTTATGACCCAGCAATCCCTCTTTTGGGCATTTACCCAAGTGATCACAAAGAAGACCATGCTAAAGCTACAAGCACGACTATGTATACTGCAGCATAATTTACCATAGCTAAGATATGGAACCAACCCAGATGCCCCTCAGTAGATGAATGGATCAAGAAAATGTGGCATATATACACAATGGAATTCTATGCCTCCATCAGAAAGAATGACATTGCCCCATTTGTTATGAAATGGAGAGTTGGACAAAATTATATGAAGTGAAGTAAGCCAGGCCCAAATAAACATAGGTCCCATGATTTCCCTTATTTGCAATAACTAGTATATGTCTAAGACAAGCAGAAACGGTAAGAAAAGTTGATGGTAGGTGAAATGATCCCCAAGATAAGGACACAAATGTTTTTTTTTTTTTCGTACAATTGTTTCTAACATATTTATAAGATGATTTCTTTGTTGCTTTGTATGTCCCTCCCCCACGGTATAACCCCTGTTTTCACTGTATTTGATGTTGGTATAATTTGTGGAGGGGAAGGAAAAAAAACAAATATTTTAAATAGGGATACAGTTGGACCTATTGCAACAATGTCAAAAAACGAACTTTACAACTTTGGCACGGTGTGTGTGGGGTGGTGATGGAAGTGGGGGGAACGGGAAATGGGAAGGGATGGGAAGGGGTAACAAAGGAGGAGGCAATAATGCTTGATAAGAAATGTACTCATTACCTTGTCCATGTAATTGTAACACCTCTGTATGGTATTTTCACTATATATATATATATATATATATATATATATATATATATATATATATATATACATAAACCCTCACCTTCATAAAAACCCAAATGCAAAAAAAAAAAAAGAGAGAGAGAAAAGGCTAGAATGTACCTCAGCTCAATGGCAAAACACTTACCTAGCAATTGCAACATCCTGGGTTCAATGCTTAGTATCAAAAAACAAAAGGTAGAAAATCAAACAAACAAAAAACAAAAGGCAAAAAAATAGCCCTAAATAAACAAAAATCTTTTTTGGTCCTGTCAGTTTTAAATTCAGCCAACCGTGGTTGCCATATAAAGTGCTAAGTAATTCTTATATTCAGCATATATGGCAATATAATTTTATTATACAGCAGTCCTTGAAATTACTTCAGATGCAGAGTAGAGAGATATGAACAGTTACAAGACACAGATCTCTAACTGGCAGCTGGATTCACAAGGCAACCCACCACAGCTGTAGGATGTCCCCATGTCCTTAATATCAAAAATGCACAAGCTAGCTACTGAATCCAAAGTATCCTAGGACTTAATGTTTCTCTATACTGACCTTCAGCAGCTTGACTTCAGCTGAAATCTCACTGGGACTAGGGATCCCAAGGGAAGACTCTGTCGTTTCAATGATGTTTGAAGTATCTTGTCCTAGAGAAAAATTAAATTTGTTGCTCTTTATTACCCAAACTTACCAAGCTAAATTCTAAAAACGAAATATCAAAGTGTGTATATCTAAAATCATGAATGCTATAAGACAGGTTATTTTTAACAATTGGGGTAATTATTCCTTGAAAATATCTCCTTAGTATAACATTTTTTAAACAAAACCCTGATATATCATCATTAAAGAACAGACATTTATAGCAATTCCTAGACTTCATTCTAATAAGAAAATGCTACCAATTCTACTAGCAGTGTCTATCATCTCATGATTATTTTTCTTCAAACAATAAACCCTTGAACAAATGTGGAAGGAGAATTATTAACTAAGTCCTTTGTAACACAAATCTGTAAAACGCACACAGACAGTAATGAAATGACTGATGATTTTACCCACTGTGGCCACTGTAGCTGAGGCTGAGGAGAGCAAGGACTTGCCCCCGGGGCCCCAATATTTCCATCTGGCCTGGGGTATATCTTTGGAAAGTTTCCTATTGTCCCAGTAAATGGGGGGGGGGAAGACACAAGAAAGTGTGAAAAATTGTTGAGCCAGAGTACAATATACATAAGTTATCTAATTATTAGCTAAAGTATGGGAACCTAATAATATTTGCTTAATGCATTGCTTGACTGATAGACAGTTATCTGTGTTTATTATGTAGGCACCATGCAGCAAAGGAAATTACTGCTGATGGCATTTATAGAACTGAAAAACTATTATTTATGGTTGTAAAAATAAGAAAAGAAATGTAAACCTAAATTAGCATTGAGCTTGAATCTGTCTTTTTTATTGTGAAAATACTGTACAGAGGGTTTACAATTATATGGGCAAGATAATGAGTACATTTCTTATCAAGCATTTAGCCGCCTCCTTTGTTTCCCCTTCCCATCCCTTCCCATCCTCCCCCCGTCCCCCCACCCAGTTTTCCCTGACCCCCCACCAAAGTTGTAAAGTTCGTTTTCGACATAATGACTTGTACATCTCATTGTTGCAATGGGTCCACCTGTATCCCTATTTAAATGATTTGTTTTTCTCATTGTACCAGGGCTTCACACATTTGGCTTCCTTGCTCATGGCTGGCACTCTACAACTTGAGCCATACCTCTAGTGTAGCACTTTGCTGGCATTTAGTTGGAGATGGAATCTGCATTCATCTGGACCTAAGCATCCTCAGTAGCTAAGATTACAGGTGTGAGCCAGGGGTACCTGGTAAACTCTAATATTTTTAAATCCCAATATTTTAATAGAGATTCTAGCTGGGCACCAGTGGCTCACGCCTGTAATCCTAGCTACTCAGGAGGCTGAGATCTGAGGATCACGGTTAAATGCCAGCCAGGGCAGGAAAGTCCATGAGACTCTTACCTCCACTAAACCATTAGTGGTACTGTGGCTCAAGTGGTAGAGTGCTCACCTTGAGCTGAAGAACACAGAAATAGTGCCCAAGCCCAGAACTCAAGCCCCACAACCCACAAAAAAAATAGAGATTCTGTGATACCTGAAAAGGGAGAACTTCTGAAGTCTCAGGGTCCCTGGAAGACCCAACTTCTGGTTTTTTCAACTGGACACTACAGCTTCCTTTAAGTCTCTTGATTGGTATGTTGGTCAACAGATTCAGTATTCTTCACAGACTCAGAATTCTCCACTGACTCACAGTTTCTTTCTTCAAGGATAGGACTTGCTTCAGTTATCACTGGAGTCTCAGGATCATCTTTATCAGAAAGTCCAAGGGAAAAAGTGATTGAGGTCAGCTTTTTTTTAGTATAAATTATTTGTCTAAATCTTTTGACACTTTCACAGAGTCACAGGCAGGAACATTAGTAAATTAATACAGACAAGATCCCACAGATCTTCCACCAGGTTCTCCTAGTAACAGCTTTCATAACTGAAGCATAATTCATTGTGGCAGAATCCACCAATCTTCAGCTTTCAACATATTTCAACTGAAATTCTGTCACTTAAAGAAGTATAGATGGAATTACATAGCATGTCACTTGTTAAGATTTTTTACACAGCATTTAAGTCCCTCCAGACCCACTTGTATTAAGACTTTTTTTTTACTGTTTCTGAATAGTCCATGGTATAAATGTACTTTGGGACTATCACAGAAATAAAATGATTCAGAAAGCTTATGTACAGGTGTTTATGGGAATGAAAGCTATCTCTGGGAAAAATGCCTGCTCAGTTAAATTTTAAATGTTACTGTTAGGCTGGGCATGTACCTGAGTAGTAGCCTAGCATGCATGAAGCCCTTTGTTTGATTACTCAGTACCACATACACAGAAACTGGCACTGTGGGTCAAGTGGTAGAGCGCTAGCCTTGAGTTAAAAAGAAGCTCACGGATAGTGCCATGGGACTGAGTTCAAGCCACAGGACTGTCCAAAAACCAGGTATTGTTCTATTTTTTCCCAAGTAAAATATCATTTTACTTTCCTAGTGGCAATGTATGAATAATCAAGTTCACTTGAATTCTGATCAATCTTGTGTTGTCACTATTTTGATTGAGCCATTTAGACAGGTATGTAGTGGTACCTCACTGTGCCTTTTAAGTTACATTTCTCTAAGGGCTGGGACCAAGGCATCCTTTTATGTGCTTATTTGCTGAATATATACTCTTCAGGGAAACATTTATTTGTATCTTTTGGTCATTATCGAATCATTCTGGTTTGGTTTTTATCATTATGTACTACAGAGATTTGAGAACACTGTATTTTGGAGATTTAACTCCTCTACTATGTGGTTTGCAAATATTTCATGCTAGTTTATAGTTTATCATTTTCCTGTCTTCCTAGGGTCTTTCCCTGAGCAAGTTTTTCATTGTGAGGAGGTTCATTATCTATTTCCCCTTTTACTGACTATCCTTTAAAATCTTTAGTAATCACTTACTACTAAAACTCTTCCAGAGATTTAATCTATCCAAAAACATTTCTGTCAGAACAGTTTTTTAGGGTTTTGTTTCCTATTTGTAGTGGTGGCCCTAGTGATTAAAAGATGTCTCTAATCCTTTTGCTTTTGTTTTTTGGATAGGGTTTCCTAATTTGCACAGGTGAGCCTCAGACCACGAATTTCTTACACTGCCTCTCAAGTACCTAAGATTACAGACATAAACTACCATGCTTGCTATCTCTGAAACACTAACTTTTTGTTTGCTATGCTCTTAAACCATAATCCTCCTATCTCCTTCTCTGGAATATCTAGGATTATAAGTATGAAACACTTTCTGGGCATTTTGTTATTATTAAAAATATTCATCATAAATATACCAAAATTCTGTTAGTATTGGAACATTTGATGTTACGAAAGAGATGACGTCAGAATATCCCACATCCACAAATCAGCCAAAGACAAATGCTGGAGGGGATGTGGAGAAAGAGGAACCCTATTACACTGCTGTTGGGAATGTACACTTATATAACCACTTTAGAAAGCAGTCTGGAGGGTCCTTATAAAGCTAAAGATTGACCTCCCTTACGGCCCAGTCATACCACTTTAGGCATCTACCCTGAACAACAGGAACCAATATATAAGGACATGTGAACCTCCATGCTTATTGCAGCACTGTTCACAATAGCTAGGATATGGAAACAACCCAGATGCCCCACCACAGAGGAATGGATCCAAAAATTGTGGTATCTATACACAATGGAATATTATGCAGCCATTAGAAATGACAAAATAATGGCATTTGCAGGGAAATGGATGGAGCTAGAAGGAATCATGTTGAGCGAGGTAAGCCAAGAGCAAAGAGACAAACAATACATGGTCTCCCTGATAAGTGGATGCTAAATCCAAAATGTTAGGTGATATGACAAAATTAACAGGACTTAAGAAACAAAGAACTCTCACTCATCTGGTCGAACCACTACTAAATATCCCCATGCTGCTGATCACATGTATGGTGTATATGTCTACACTGTTATATGTTATAGACTGTGATAGACAATTTGCTCCAGGAAAGTTAGAATGAACTTGTGACTTTAAATGAGCATCATTATTCCACAATACTGTGAAATTTTGGAAATTATGTAATCACTTAATCACAATTTAAAAAAAAAGAACCTCGGGGGAGGTAGGGAGGGAAGGAATGTTATGGGGAAAACAATGGAGGGGTTAACAATGCTCAATAGAAAGTGTACTCATTACCTTGCTCATGTAACTGTAACCCTCTGTATAGTATCTTTACAATAAAAAAATTAAAAAAAGAGATGACGATTGACTTATATTTCATACTTACTTATTTTTTTTTTTTACAGTGTGAGCAATAGAATTCAGGACCCCACACATACCAGGGAAGAGCCCCACCATTTGGCTATATCCATTGACCTCCTACTTCAACATTATTTTTGCCAGTTCTGGGACTAGAACTCAAGGCCTGGCCACTGTCCTGGAGCTTTTTTTGCTCAAAGCTAGCACTCTAACACTTGAGAGGCACAGCCCACTTCTGGCTTTTTCTGTGTATGTGGTACTGAGGAATTGAGCAATGGGCTTCATGCATGGTAGGCAAGCACTCTATTACTAAGCCACATTCCCAGCACCTCAAATCAACTTTTGAGCAGCAATTCAAATACCCAATCTAATTCCTTCCAGAAGAGCTCTTTGGGAATTAAATCAATATCATATTGGCCCTTCAACAAAGAGAAGGAGAACCAAATAGCTTGAGAGAATTAATATATTTCCTGCCCTTTCCTTCACCCTCTTCTTTTTTGCTCTCTCATTTTATTTCACCCTCCTTCACCCATACACATAGGTATGTATAAACCTATTCTATAGAGACATGGACTACATGCAGGAAAAAGCCAATATATGATATCAAATGTTTCAAATAGATTTTATTTGTTTTTTTATGTTTTTGTTTTTTGTTTTTTGGTCTAGTCATGGGGCCTGAACTCTGGGCCTGGGCGTTGTCCCTCAGCTCTTCAGCTCAAGGCTAGCACTCTACCACTTGAGCCACAGCACCACTTCCGGCTTTTTACTTTTTCCTTATGTGGTGCTGAGGATTGAACTCAGGGCCTCAGGCATGCAAGGCAAGCGCTCTACCACTGAGCAACCTTCCCAACCCTCAAATAGATTTTAAAAACATACTAGCAACTAATAAGGCAGAAAGACCAGCACACTACTATAATTAAGATATACACCAAAAATGCTAACAGAAAGGAAAACAACCATTTTGAATCAGAAGACATTATTCATACACAAAGTACCAAACAAAAGTCTAGAGCTTGGAGTGTCAAACCTAGCCTAGAGATGTTTTTAATTTATCTATATAGTGTCTAAACTTTTAAATGAGTTCCATGTTTAAAAACTAGTCTTCATAAGCCAGGCCCAAAGAAACATAGGTCCCATAGTTTTCCTTATTTGCAATATCTAGTATATGTCTGAGTCAAGCAGAAAAGGTCAGATAAGGTGATGTTAGGGAAATGAACCCTAAGATATGTATTCAAATGCTTTTTTTCTTTCATGTGATTGTTTCTAACACATTTATAAGATTATTTCATTGTTGCTTTGTATGTCCCTCCCCCACAGTATAACCCCTGCTTTCACTGTATTTAGTGTCGGTATAATTTGTGGAGGGAAAGGGGAAAAACAAATCATTTAAATAAGGATACAGGTGGACCCATTGCAACAATGAGATGTACAAGTCATCATGTCGAAAATGAACTTTTGTGGGGGGCGGGGAGGATGGGGGGACAGAGGGGAGGATGGGAATGGATGGGAAGGGGAAAAAAAGGAGGAGCCTACAATGCTTGATAAGAAATGTACTCATTATCGTGCCCATGTAATTGTAAACCCTCTGTACAGTACTTTCACAATAAAAAAAGAAGAAGAAAAACAAAGGAGAAGGTAACATTGCTCGATAGGAAATGGACTCATTACCTTGTTCATGTAACTGTAACCCCTCTGTACAGTATCTTTACAGTAAAAAATATATACAAAAAAACCAGTCTTCATACAAATGTGCAAGTGTCCAATTTCCCTTGAAAACTTGAAACAAAGGCTCTATACTGACTGGTTAATAACTACCTCATGCCAAATGGTCCTTTCAGGCAACTGGTCCTTTCAGGCAACGCTCCTGCACCTCAAAACTGGCACTCGAATTCAATTCACTCATTTATGTTAACTTTATTAGGCCCATAGGCATCTGCAAATGTCTGCCATGAGAGGTACATAGGATTATGATAGGTGAAAATGCCAGAGAAAGAGTTCAAAGGTATAAAAACAATCCATGAGAAAGCTCAAAGTTATATATGGTACCAGTTGCCTAGAGCCATTAAAATACCAGGGAGAAAAACAATCACAAGGCATGAAACCAGAGAGCAACTTTAAGACACCTTGGAGCTAAGCTGTATGTATACGTGTGTGTGTGTGTGTGTGTGTGTGTGTGTGTGTGTGTGTGTGTGTGTGTGTGTGTGTGTGTGTGTGTTGTATAATATGTGTAATTCATGCACGATATGTAATACATACAAAATATATCATTGTAGAAATGTAATTCATGTAACTTCATATAAGATTAGGACATACTCTGAAATAGGAAACAATGGTAATCTCTATTTTTTGGTCATCACCATCTAAATTTGAATCTACATGATTTAAAGATCATCTAGAGGCGCTGGGAAGGTGGATCAGTAGTAGAGTGCTTGCCTTGCATGCATGATGCCCTGGGTTTGATTCCTCAGCACCACATATGCAGAAAAATCCGGAAGTGGCACTGTGGCTCAATTGGTAGAGTGCTAGCCCTACGCTGAAGAGCTGAGGGACAGTGCCCAGGCCCAGAGTTCAGGCCCCAGGACCGACCAAAAAATCATCTAGAATGTTCTAGACTGGAAGACTATGATTTTATATTGTTTATGCTGTTAATATTATTAGTAGAAGGAATGTAGATACTCTACTCTCAATGAATTCATCATCTCACAGCAAACATAAATGAATAACAGGTAGGTGAAAGTGAAATTGCATTATTTAATGGTTTCCTAAGTTTTCTGGGTATTTTATGATGAATTGGAAGAGAATACACCAGTGAACTAAGAAAAAAATAAGCTGAAGGGATTCATATTTTTAAGGAACCAAAATGCATATGCTTGTGTCTCTCACACCTACCACACACCCTCAGGCCACCTTTTCTTTCATTTTCTCTTCTCAGCAATCAAGGCTACCAGCACCTACTCTGGGACTTACCTTGCTCCTGCCGACCACAACTTGGGGAGTACCATGCACCCAGCCAGCACCACAGCCACTGCTGACACCTCCAAAACATGCTCCCAATGCCTGGAGAATACTTCCCCCTGCTGGGTGGGTCTGGCCGCGTGTACTTCTTGGTCCTGCTTCTTCTTAGATCTGATGCGGCTGGGGTCTGGTTTGTTGAGTTTGGGCACCAACCAGTGGTTTAAAGGTTGGCTGACCATAGTCATTGGAGTGATGTTGGCTTGGAAAAGGAGACTGCCTTTGTGTTTTTGAAGATCTGACCATCCGAGAGGTACTGAGTGCCAAGTACCCTCCCACATTATCCCGAGGTCAGGGGTCACCCAAGCCACTGACTTGGCAAGGCCCAAATGGGCAGAACAGGGCTGTCCAGGCCAGTAGCAAAGTGTTTGAGAGGACGCTTAGTTATATGAATGGGGCAGGAAAAGGTGAGGGAGGACTAACTAGCAAATGCAAAGGCCTTAACAAATTTTAGCAATCCAAGAAAAGAAAAAGAAAAAAGCTGCAAAAAAAGGGAGGCCAAGTAAATTGGAATGTGGCTTAGTGGTAGAGTGCTTGTCTAGCATGCATGAAGCCCTGGGTTCAGTGCCACATACACAGAAAAAGCCAGATGTGATGCTGTGGCTCAAGTGGTAGAGTATGTTCCTTGAGTAAATGAAGCACAGAGACAGTGCCCAGACCCTGAGTTTAAGCTCTAGGACTGGCACAAATAAATGGGGGTGGGGGTTGCACAAAGATAAGATGAGGTCTGGGATTTGGACACCATGTCTTGTCAGGCTTATGAGATGGGATGAAGTTTTCTTTTTATTTTCTGTGTGTGTGTGTTTGTGTGTGTGTGTGTGTGTGTGTGTGCACGCGCGCGTGCGTATGCGTATGTGTGGTTAAATGGCGATGAATCTCAGATTTTCCTGCCCAAGCTTGTCTCGAACTATGATCCCTAAACCTTAGGCTCCTGAGTAGCTAGGATTGTAGGCATTAGCAACCTGCACCCAGCTCAGGATAGTTTTAACTCTTAATATGGAACTTAATGGGAAATGGCAGTAGGTTTCTAAGCAGAAGTGTAAGATGCTTTGATTTGTGGTTTTTAGGATGACCCCGGACCCTTCCCTCATCAAAAGATGCATCTCATTATTTATCCTTCAGCAGTGTAAATGTGTGAAGTCTGGACTTTTGGAGCTAGAAAGGCATAAGGTTATAAATATAAGGAAAATGGAACTTTTCTGAGGTAAAGAGAATTGTATTTTTTTTGTCAGTCATGGGGCTTGAACTCTGGGCCTGGGTGCTGTCCCTCAGCTATTCAGCTCAAGGCGAGCACTCTACCATTTGAGATATATAGCCAGTTCCAGTTTTCTGGTGGTTTACTGGAGATAAGAGTTTCATGGACTTTCCTGCCCAGGCTGGCTTTGAACCATGATCCTGAGATCTCAGCCTCCTGAGTAGCTAGGTTTATAGGCGTGAGCCACTGGCACCCAGTGAGAATTGGATTATCTAAGAATCCAAACATGTGGTTAGGTATGAAACTCAGTGGTTACATATCTTGCCTAGCATGTGCTAGACAGAAAGAGAGCACAGAGAAAAAGAAAAAAGAAAGAAAAAGGGAGACAGGAGAGGAGAAAAAGAGAATCCATGTTTTCTACGGCTTCAGTGTTTTCAGAAGAGCCATCATAAGAAATAAACCTTCCCCAGAAATTTTGTTTACTTTTATGTTTTTGTTTCTGTCAGGTGAGGAAATTGAACCCAGGCTGGTTATTTAGGGATAAATCTCTGATTTGTCTGCCTGGGCTGGCTTCAAATCTGGATCCTCAGATCTCAACTTCCTTAGGTAGTTAGGATCATAGGCTTGACCACTCTAGCTCTGGCCTCTTATCCTGCTGTTTCATCTAATAGCTGCTACCTTCCTCTTACCTCATTTCTGGGGCTTGAACCCATGGCCTGGGAATTGCTTTTGAGCTTTTTTGTTCTAGCCTAGGGCCCAGCCACTTGAACAACAGCTCCACTTCCAACTGTGTGTGTGTGTGTGTGTGTGTGTGTGTGTGATTGAAGATAAGAGTCTCACAGGTGAAAAGCTATTTAAAGAGAACAGTAAAACAAATGTAGTTAAACCATTGTGTCAGAACAGGAGCTCAAAAGATCATACAATTTAAGTAAAGAAAGGGATTATAAGGATAATCAGCATCCAAATCAGAAAACTAACACTACTGGAGCACATCAGCCCTAATTAGTGACTTAGGTGCAGGTGCCTCCAAAGACTCCACCAGACTTCTAAATCCATGTCAACAAGTATGTTTGTGCCCTCTTGCAGTACTCTGGTTCCTTATCATTATGTCACCTTAATCTCCTGAAGAATCATTGGGGCTAAACTGGAACTTTTAAAATTTCATGTGTGTGTATGTATATTGCACATACACCTATAATAAGACTTAAACTAAGGGCCTCCCACTCTACCTTGGAGTTTGGTACTTAACCACTTGTTCCATACCTCAACTTTTAGCTTTTTACTGATTAATTGGAGGTAAAAGTCTAACGGACTTTCCTGCTCAAGGTAGCTCAGAACCATGATCCTCAGATCTCAGCCTCCTGAGTCGCTAGGATAACAGGTGTGAGCACTAGTGTCAGGCTTCTAAACTAGAATATTAAGCTCATCTCATAGATAGTGAAAATCACCCATAAACTTTTTCTTTATGCTGGGTTTGAACTTTGGGCCTGGCCTCTGTCCTTGATCTTCTTTTGCTCAGGGCTAGTGCTCTCCCTCAGGGGGATTTTTTTTAATGTTTTTTCATTAGGTCTCGAAAACAAAGTCCTCCCCTTGAAGAAAAGGTGCTGGATTTGTGGACAGAGACTATGACTTTCACCTTCCTTAGATTTAACATAGTAGCAGATAAATAAATGCTAAATAAATGCTTCTTGATTCCAGTTCCATTTTATGTTGCTTCTGTTAAACCTAACTCACTTTATGAATCTCAGTTTGGAAGGAAACCCTCTTGCAGGGAACTTCAAGTGCAGAAAACCTTATAGGCAAATCAACAATATCAGGCTAGGTTCTCAAACAGAAGTTGAGGTTGAAGCACAGGCACTTCATCAGCTGGGCCATTTAGAGAGGAGGCAGAAGATCTTGCTGGGATACCAACCTGGCCCATGTCCTTCTCAACCGTAGTATCTGTTTCCCATCTGTTTCTTAAGCTAAACATGCACAGAGATACCCTTTGAAGAAAATCTCTTTGCAATTGAACTGTAGACTTAGATTATTTGCCAATTACCATATAAGAAACAGTGGCCTCATCCTGAAAAAAAACTGGCAAGGATCACCTTAAGTAGGTGACCAAAGATACACCCAGGCAATGAGACATCAGAAACTGATATGAGGTACTGAGTTTTCTCATTCAGTCATAAAATTAGGCATACAAAAACAAACTAACTAACTAATATCAGCCTAGCTGGGTCTCAGTGGCTCACCCATGAAACCCTAGCCACTGAGGAGGCTCAGATCTGAGGATATTGCTCCAAAGCCAGCCCAGAGAGGAAAGTCTGTGACATTCTTATCTCCAGTGAACACCAGAAAACTGGAAGTGGTGTTTTAGATCCAAGTGGTAGAGTGATAGCCTAGAACTAGCTCAAGGATAGCAACCAGGCCCTAAGTTCAAGCCCCAGGACCAAACAAAATAAAAAAAAAAAAAACACTCACCCAAGTCATACTAGGAGGCTTCCCACAAGATCAGTAGCTGCCCTTTCCAAAAGTGTCAAGCTCATGCTAAAGAAAAGACATTGGAAATGTCACAGGCTGGAGGAGGCAGAGGAGGTCTGACAGATCAAGGGAAAGCAGGATCCTGGATAGAGCCTGAGTGGGGTGCCAGTTCTGAGGATTCAACTCAAGGACTGGGTGCTGTCCCTTAGCTTTTTTGCTCAAGGCTGGCACTCTACCACTTGAGCCACAGCTTTACTTCAGGCTTTTTGATGGTTTGATGGAGAGAAGAGACTCAAAGACTTTTCTGTCCAGGCTAGCTTTGAAACTCAGTCCTAAGATCTCAGCTTGCTGAAGAGTTAGGATTACAAGCATAACCCAACAGCGCCAGCTGTATTTTCTGTTTTATCTTACAATAAAAATAAAAAGATTGTGTCTAAAATAATATTTGGGAGGGAGCAGAGGAGAGTTCTGCTTCTACTATTGACTCTAGCCGTTTTTGTCTTGTGCTACAGCTGCAGGGCAGGGCACATGGGCAGGGTGTGGTTCAGGCACAGGCTCAGCCTGCCTAAAACACGGAGGTAAAAATGAGGTGTACCTAGTACTGGCAATAGCTAGTGGTCTGGTTTGGCCTTCTAGTGTAGGGAACAGAATGAAGTAAAATGAGGAAATAATAGTAGAGGGCACAGTATGTATATCACATTATGCCATGACAACATATTTGTTCTTAACCTGTAGGCAAAAGAGAAAAGGTACATGCTTCTTATCAAGGATTAATATCACCTCAGCAGTCACTTCTCATTCCTCTTTACAAACAAATCCTGATTTTGTCCCATCATTCATACTGTTGTTTTCTGTGTTTTCATAGATGTCTGGTGCTGCAATAGCTAACTTGTGACGATGAACTTTAGCTGGGAGAATATACCCAATATGGTCAATTCAAAAGATGGTAGGAATATAAATATAAGAAGACAGGCTGGGTTCAGGTGGCTCATGCCTGTAATCCTAGCTACTCAGGAGGCTAAGATTTGAGGATCACGGTTCAAAGCCAGCACAGGCAGGAAAACCTGTGAAATTTTTATCTCCAGTAAACCAGCAGAAAACCAGAAGTGGCACTGTGGCTCAAGTGGTAGAATGCTAGCCTTGAGCTGAGTTGCTAAGGGACATTGCCCAGGCCCAGAGTTCAAGCCCCATGACCAACAAAAAAGAAAAGAGAAAAAAAAAGAAGACAGTACTGAGCAACTGAATTAATGAATTCTACAGTTACCCTTGTGCCATGGTTATTATTATGTGAAATAATAAATCTTCCTATCACTGAAATGATTTGGGCCTTTTATTAATTATACCTAAAAGCAGCCAAAATTATGCATGAGTCCTAAAGGAAAATAAAAGGCACCTAGAAGTAATATGAGAAGAAAAATATAGGTGAAAAATAAAAATAAAGACTAAAATGCATTAGGTGCATAGGGCCCTAAAAAATTCTCCCAGGTCGGCAGAAACTCGCCTGGAGTTTCAGAAGCCAGCTCCAATTTACATGTAATCATCTAAGTCTATCTGCTATCAAGGTCTTAGAGGCAGTGATCTCTGGGAAGAGGAAGAAAAATGAAAGGGAAATAAAATTGAACAACTGTTTGTGGAGAAACCAGCTGTACATGAACAATTTCCTTCCATGGAATCTCTATTTATCTGAAGGGAATTTCTTCATCAGAAGAAGGTATATGAGGAGGAGACATGGCAGGGCAGCTTAGAGATGGACAGTGACTCATCTGGGATGGAAGCAAGAGCTAGCACGTGGCAGACACTGAGCCCAAAGCTGAGCCTGACTCTGGATCCAGAACCTTCCCAATGCACTGTCATGCCAGAACTGAAAGCCAAGCTGCAAAGCCACCAAGAGCTGCTTCTAAGCCATTCTGAACACAAGCTGGTATTTCTGCTATCAGTAATAAGGGATAGTGAAACCAGGGTGGGCCACTGTCCTCTGTTCCTCCCCATATGGCCATCACCTGAGAGAAAGTACTCATATTCACCCATGCGTCTTACCAGAAACTCCAGGTATAGTCGAGCAGAGCACTTGAAAGCAAGAGCCCAAGAAGCAAAGTAGATGGCCTGCATCCAAATCCAAGAAATGTAACTCACTGAATTGTCACTGTGGCCAGGCCTGAGCTTTTCCAGCCAGTCCCTTAGACTCTAGCCTGAGAACAGTATCTATTAGGATGAGATCATATAAAACATGGATGAAGGCCCCATCTGACTGCCACTGCCATTAAGAACAGTATCGTAGGATGGGTGCCAGTGGCTCATGCCTGTAATCGTAATCAGGAGGCTGAGATCTGAGGACCTCGCTTTGAAGCTAGCCTAAGCAGGAAATTCAATGAGGCTCCTTTTCTCCAATAAAGCAACACAAAAGCCAGAAGTAAAGTTGTGACTCAAGTAGCAGAGTGCTAACCTTGAGCAAAAAGCTGAGGGACAATTTCTGGGCTGGGGGTGGGGAGAAGACTTACATCAAGGCCCTCTAGGACACGTATTCTCGCTTTTGCCCATTTCCTTCAGAGCATTGTAGAGCTCCACCTTACTGACTTGCCTCTCCCTATTTTAACACAGGATGTTCACTTGGCCAGTTTTCCAGGGCTACCTGGCTATCTTGTAGCCTCCACAGCAAAGAACTATTTTCTCTGGGATTTAACCAAGGTTCCAATACTGTCTGTGATTGGTTAACTGTGCACATTCCAGAATCAAGGATACCTGGGCCCATCTGGCTTGGCAATCTACTGTTGTGGCTTACAGCATATTGTTCAACACCTCTGTTTTCTTGTAATAGTTCTTACTCATGGGTCCTAACAGTCACAATAAAACAACTAATAGGGTTACTTGTGTACACACACACACCATGTACACTGCAACAGTACTACAAAGGAAACAAGGCAACTCAACAGGGAGCTTCAGGACTCAACATCTACCAAATTCTAAGTATTTCCTGCTTCTTAAGTAATTATTAATATTATTCCTATTTTGGTGCCAGTACTGGAGAGTGAATTCAGAGCTAGGGCACTGAGCCCCACTCAGCTGGGGACTGACCTATCCCTTAGCTTTATCTGCTCAAGGCTAGTGCTCTACCATTTGAGCCACACTTCCAGTTCTGGCTTTTTGAGGTTAATTGGAGATAAAGACCCTCCCAGACTTTTCTTTCCAGGCTGGCTTCAAACCAGGACCCTCAGCTCTCAGACTCCTGAATTGCTAGGATTACAGTTCTGAGCCACCGGCACCTGGCTGCAATCTTTTTTTTTTTTTTTTTTAACTTGAATGTTTTTTATATCTCTTAGATATGGAGATCAGTAACCTCGGCTGCCCTCATTTTTCTTAGCTATATTTTCTTTCTCTTAGCTCCTTCCTTAAACAATTACTTTTTATTTATTTATTTTTTATTTATTTTTTATGTTTTGTCAGTCATGGAGCTTGAACTCTGGGCTTGGGTGCTATCCCTCAGCTCTTCAGCTGAAGGTAAGTGCTCTACCTCACCACTTCTGGTTTTCTAGTAGTTTATTGGAGATAAGAGTCTCACAAACTTTCCTGCCCAGGCTGGCTTTGAACCAGATCTCAGCCTCCTGAGTAGCTAGGATTACAGGCATAAACCACTGGCACCTGGCCCTAAAACGATTTTTGTAGGAATTTCATCCCCTATCTGGTAAGAGGAACAATAATTTCACCTACTAATAAGTAGTTTGTCACAGATAGCAGTCTGTGAGTATGAAGCCTGGCATGTAATAACTGCTTACTGAAACAGGCATTTCCTGCAAGGGCAGAAAGAGAGGGGGTCAATGAATGGGATCCCAGGAGTACAAGGCATCTCTTCCCTGATCACACTAAGAGCTCCCTGAGGACAGGGATACAATCTTCAGATTTATTACCCCACATGGACAATAGGCTGATTCTATACATGACTGATGTCACAGAGATCTTAGTACTCAGGATACCTCCTCTGTGTCAGGACAGGAAGGAAGGAAGAGGACAGGGGGCCTCATAGACAGGAAGCTCTTGAAGCAGCTCACCACGTGACAAAATGAAGACAAGAGTGTAATGAGGAGACCATCACGTCCTCTGGAAGCTTCTCCCACCAGAGGTTAAGACTCCAAATATCAGCTCTGAATTTTACCAGTCTTGAGATTGGTCCTCATGGGCCTCAGTTTCCTCATCTGTACAGGGTGGAAAATTATTGTCTTGGTCAAATACGAGGACAGGGGAGCCCTTTTTCCACAGAAAGGAAGAGATTTTTTTTCTGAAGGTAAAAACTAAACTCCTAGCCAGCTACTAGTGTTTCACACCTGAAATCCTAGCTACTCAGGAGGCTGAGATCTGAGGATTATGGTTTTCAACCAGCTCAGAAAGAAAGGTAAGTCCTTGAGTCACATAACTTCAAATAACCACCAAAAAGACAGATGTGGAGCTGGGACTCAAGTGGTAGAACACTAACCTTGAGGGAAAACAAACAAACAAAATCAAACAAAAAATCTCCTGGCCTTGCATGTAAGACCTAGCCCTGCATTCAAGCCATAGGACCAGCAAGAAGGATAAAAGGAGGGGAAAAAAACCTCTTCTTAAACAAGAATACAACCTAAGAGGCTTTCAGCTGAATGCAACTAAAATAAAAATGGGAGAGCCATTCGTTTTCTGAGGATGACTATTTATGAGGCCAATTTCATTTTCAAGTGATAATGAGTCCACACAGCAGCCTACATACAGCCTAGAGTCCAGAAGAGAGGGAAAGCACCCAACCCGAACTTTGTGGAAGCTCCACAGACACCTGTGGCGCTTAATGAGAGCAATAATCAGAGCGATCATCCAAATCATGATCAAGATAAAGTGTGGCAGAGGGGAGGAGAGACATGTAGGTGGAAAGGAATAGCACTTAAGTTTCATTTTATTTCCTCAAGAAAAACTTCTGCCTGGAATAGATTAATTCCATCTACATATTAATGTGAATTACTAATTAATGACTTGAAAATGCTTTCAACACAAAATGCTAAGCAAATGCTTAAAAATAACGAGTCTCTGGATATGTCTCCAAAAGAAATATGCTAGCTTCCTTAATTTTCTCTCCCTTTTGTAACATTTAAAATGTTATGGTTTGAAGGAAATGGAAGGGAACTATGGAAATTCACTGAAAGCACAAAATCAGGAAATTAGAAAGCCTTGTCAGGTAACTAACTTCCTTGGAGCCCCTATGAACACTCTCACTGCACATTCCCTGGTGCACAAAGTGCTGTTGCACACATCTGAACTGCAGTTCATTCTTGGGATGCTTAAGCACAGATCATGTCTTGCATGTCTTCATAGCCCTGCCACACAACACTGTACCAGGTGCACAGCAAACAGCCAATAATGTGTTACATCACCAGGCCTTCTCAAAAGAGATGGGCATGCCTAGCTACTCAGGAAGCTGAGATCTAATGATAGAAGTTCAAATCCAGGGCTGGATTATACTCAATGGTGAAAAACTAAAGCCATTTCCTCTTAACTCAGGAACAAGACAAGGATGCCCACTCTCTCCACTTCTCTTCAATCTAGTATTAGAATGCCTAGCTACAGCAATAAGACAAGATGCAGACATAAAGGGGATCCAAATAGGGAAAGAAGAAATAAAACTCTCCCTCTTTGCAGATGACATGATCTTGTATTTAAAGAATCCCATAGACTCCACTCCCAAATTACTCAAGCTGATTCAACACTTGGCAAAGTAGCAGGTTATAAAATTAACCCCCAAAAATCAATGGCCTTTCTATATGCCAACAATGAGAAAAGTGTGGCTGAAATTAGGAAAGCAACTCCATTTGTAATAGCCCCACAAAAAATAAAATACCTAGGAATTAACTTAACCAAAGAAGTGAAGGACCTCTATGATGAAAACTTTAAAATCTTGAAAAAGGAAATCAACACAGAACTTAAAAAATGGCAAAACCTCCCATGCTCCTGGATTGGCAAGATTAACATCGTGAAAATGGCAATACTTCCCAAGGCTATCTACAAATTCAATGCGATACCTATCAAAATTCCACCCTCATTCTTCAAGGAAATAGAGGAGGCAATCCAAAAATTCATATGGAACAATAAAAGACCCCGAATAGCAAAAACGCTCCTCAACGGAAAGAACACTGCTGGAGGAATATCAATACCAAATTTCAA